>NW_021132857.1:0-1694 GCF_004193835.3 Ostrinia furnacalis
GTTACGGTCAAAGTGATAAATGTAGAAATTATGAATAATCGCCGGTTATTATGAATAATCACCGCATGATTTGGTAAATGTGATTAATATGAGGTCATTTATGTGTGTATAAAACTAAATAGGCGGCTTAGGGGTGGCCCAAGGGCCACCCCCGCCGCACCTTAACCTATTTTTCACTTTAAATCAAAACATTATGTTATAGGCATCATGGAAAAGTAATATTATGCAAGAAACATTAAAAACTCATTATGCCAAATTAAATTAATATATGACATCAAAAGTTTGGCTGTACACGAGCACGTACACAAGATGTTGTTCTCTTTTATGAAATTTGTTAGTACTAAGGTTGAATTATTAAATAATCACTGTTAAATGTGATTAATTTATCACTTTTACCGCGACTGTCGGTAATTATTCATAATAACCGGTTATTATTAATAATTTCCAATTTATCACATTAACCGTAACATATCTAAAAAACTAAAAAAAGAGCGTACTCGGCATACTTTAAAGGCAGGTAACGCAACTGTAATTACGCTACCCCAAAAGCATATCCTACAAATTATGACTAGTATGCCCTGAATGTTTGATTTTAATAGGATTACTTTACCACATTCAAAAATAACTCTGAACTGTTGGGTGTGTGTTGGGTTTAAATGACTATAAAATATGTATTAGTACTACTAAAGTACGGCCAACTAGCAGCGATACAAAAGGTCGATACGACTGTCGAGTTGACAATATATTCTGTCTCTTCCCATCTTGTGTATTTGTCGTAATGTCTCGTTCTCCCGCCAAAATAAGTCACAGTCAACGTTTGTGCTGTAATGTGTCTTGTCTGGGTCTTATTAGAATAAAGCATAATTTCTCTTTCTTTCTTCATAGATTCTTATGCTACAACATGGAAGCTTTTGGGGTGCATCTCACCTGAGGAAAAGTGATGTTCAGGCCGAAGGTGCTTCATACAGCAGAACTAGCTACACCTCATTGCCGAAACACAACAATGCAATTAACATTGTTGTTATGGACATACTTATGTTGGGTAATTCTTTTCATCATCATCATTTCAGCCATAGGACGTCCACTGCTGAACATAGGCCTCCCCCAATGACTTCCACATCGCACGGTTGGTAGCGGCCTGCATCCAGCGCCTTCCTGCTACCTTTATCAGGTCGTCGGTCCACCTAGTGGGTGGACGTCTCACGCTGCGTTTTCCGGTACGCGGCCGCCATTCCAGTGTGTAAGTATTTTATGTAAGAAGACAAGAAAAATCTCGTCTCCATTATTTTGGTAAAACCGTGCCTCATTGGACCCGCGCCCTGTAAAGGGTTGCGATATACCGTTTGTGGGTCACTCGTACAGATGGCGCTAGTCGATGCCCCCGTTGTTTATTATTTTACTTGGGGAGCGACGGATCTGCGAAACCTTAACTTTGGGATTTATGACTTGGAAGAAGAAGAATGCTAGGGAATCTAATTAATAACTTTATAAATATTGTAACACTTAGACATAATAAACACATTTTAAACAAAAACAAAAATAACACAACAAGAATAAAAACAATTACTGAGCCACTGTTTTTTTGAGATTTGTAATTATATCAACCTACTGGGAAGACACTGGCTCCTGAAATACAGTTAACACAAGTTTAGGAGTCAGGGTTTCAATATAAAATGTTACAGTGTATTTACATC
>NW_021132858.1:0-570 GCF_004193835.3 Ostrinia furnacalis
AAAAGAGCACGAAATCACCCACCACCTTAGAAGAACGCGTGCCAATTGGTGCTGGGATCGTGGATCGGGACGCTCTTGCACTCTACCGGGTTGTAGGGCATATGAGTACGTGTCCTTGAAGTATTATCCCGGTTGGATTTGTTTATCTGTGTTTTCTGATGTATAGGCCTTATTAGAACGTAGGCCTTATTTGTATCAAGTACCTTAGGTTTCTATTTATTTTTAATACATTAGTAACTTTTATTTTCCGTTTAAAAGAAACACTTATCTACGTTATTACAATTTAATACAAATATTGTAACTAGATCAATGATCCAGGTAATTGGTTATTATAAATATTATAAAATGAAGTTAGTTTTATTTCAAACTAGCTGACCCGGCGAACTTTGTTCCGCCTTAATGGCAATAAATAAGAAGACTTTTTTTTTATTTCGAACGGGATAAACGTATCCTATGTCCTTCTCCTGGCTCTAAACTACCTCCCTGACAATTTTCAGCTAAATCGGTTCAGCCGTTCTTGAGTTATAAGTGGAGTAACTAACACGACTTTCTTTTATATATATAGATTAA
>NW_021132859.1:0-708 GCF_004193835.3 Ostrinia furnacalis
CTAGACAAAACGCACTTTTTGATCGAATCGAAAATCGAATCCGTCAAAACTCCATACAAAAAAGGGGCTTTTCGACCACTTTTCGACTGGTTTGCGATTATAATTTGCACTTTGTCTAGACCCACTGAATAAGATCTAAAGTCTCGCTGACGTTTGATAATCACAAAAACATCCTCCCGTGCCGCTCCCAAACCTCAGGCACTGACTCAGTTCTTGTCAATGTTCTTTTGTCGGGCAATGTCCGTGTTGTACCTAAACTTTTTTTACTACTAGCTGACCCGGCGATATAATAGATATAGATTTTAAATTAACTTCGTTATTTGAATCAAAAGGTTATCTATTTTTTGTACTCTGTTAAGAATGGATTCACTACAATACTCCAGAGCGGCCGCTTGGCTCGAACTAAAGCCCGGACACTCACTGCGGGCGCCCGTCGCACAATCGCGACAGCAACATAATTACGCGCGAGCAATAAGGATGGGTTGCTTGGGGTCATTGGACAAAATTCTATGTGCTTACAGACCAGACTATAGGTCTCAGATTTTCGTATCGGCTGCTGATTGTGGCCTCACAGGGCTGTATCCCGGTTACGTGAACTATAAGCGACAGTCGTTGGCTGTCTTTGAGTGGCCTAATCCTTATCACCGTCTGTTTGCAGACTGCCGTCAGAGCCGGGTGGCTCCGTGGGCGTGCTCCCGCACGAATTAG
>NW_021132860.1:0-1663 GCF_004193835.3 Ostrinia furnacalis
TATACCTTAGTTCTTTAGAAAGGACAGTGCCAATCCATGTATGGAAGTTGGACCAAGTGCTGCCCAGAATTAAACTATAGTGCATTTTGTTCCTCAGGCCAATACTAATTTGTAAACCGGAGCGCACTGAAATCTATCCCTGGAGTTAAGAGAAAAAAAGAGTTTTGTTTTGAATTATTTACATACAAAATATCATCGATGTATACCTACTACGCATAAGATTTTGCGATTTGGGCATTAAATAACACTCGCTATGTTGAACTTAACCATACTGCATCCGTACACCTTACTTTAGTACGACTTCGACATTATTTATAAGCGATCAAGCGCTGTTTTAGTAGTTTAGTTAGTTGACCGAAATTAATTATTTCCAAAATGGAGCAAGAAGTTTTAGCTTACTATAACTTCAATAATCGATTGTAATACACCAATAAATTGATTTTTCGCAAGGATAGAGAACTAAAACTTCTTGCTTCATTTTGGAAATAATGATTTCTGTCAACTAACCAAACTATTGCAACAGCGTTAGATCGCTTATAAAGAATGTCTAAGTCGCACTAAAGTAAGGTGTACGGATGCAGTATGGTTAAGTTTAACATAGCAAGTGTTATTTAATGCCAAAGTCACGAAATCTTATGCGTAGTACGTATATATCGATGATATTTTGTATGTAAATAATTGAAAACAAAACTCTTTTTTTCTCTTAACTCCAGGGATAGATTTCAGTGCGCTTCGGTTTACACATTAGTATTGGCCTGAGGAACAAAATGCACTATGGGTTGATTCTGGGCAGCACTTGGTCCAGACCCTGGCACTATCCTTTCCCTAAATGTAAACAAATATGGCCAACTGACATTGACGTATTTTTAGTCTATGTCAGTTGATCTACTAGTGATGCGACAAAATCTCTCGTTAATCGCAATTCTGTAAATGTCATTTACGGACTGCAACAGACGATTACTAGATTTTTAAAGATCGTTTGTAATTATTAAGATCAATCCCTCTTCTGATTGATGTTGTGATCAGTAATGTGATCGTCAAAATAGGATCTTCTTAATCAAAGAAAATTTAATTTTCCCTTTTTTAATTGTTTAGGAAATATAATTTAAATTATGCTGTGGGTCAAGACAAAGTGCACAATAAAATCGTAAACCAGTCGAAAAGTGGTCGAAATGCCTTTTTTATGTGACACTCGTCTGTATAATAAAGCTGAATTCAAAGACTTCTTCGCAAAGTGTGTTGTTGCATTCAATGAAGAAAAAATACATTGTTGAATATAACCTCGTTTATATTTTATTTTATTATCAAAGTAATTGGTAATTGAAATAATTGAATACTTGAAATAAAATCGATAAAATTTACAGATTATTATCTATGAATATTGTCTATGACATACAGATTTTCCAGAGATAGGACCTAAATTTCAACGTCAAATGTCGATTTGACATTTTAACATGAAGCACAAATTTTCACCATCCAAATATTTTGTTAAAATATTTTGTTTTCAATGTTAGATTTCATATTTGTTTCATCATGAGAATAAAGTTGGTTTCATGAGCTTGTGAAATAATGTGTATGATATTAAGAAAACGTGAGTATTATAGTGTAATTGTGTGCACAAGTGTTTGTTTACATCGATGGAAATTTCTAAAGAATTAAGGTT
>NW_021132861.1:0-5583 GCF_004193835.3 Ostrinia furnacalis
TTATTATTATTATTATTATAAAACATAAATAACATAATATCACGTAGAGTGAATACCATTTTTGTGCCGTAATATTTTTTAAGTTTTATTTTGTATTGTTTGTTGGTAACAAATAATCATTTTTCTTTATATCTATTACTAGCTGACCCGGCGAACTTCGTACCGCCTTAGCGTAGAGATTTTCTTAATATTTTTTTCCGTAAGAACCATCCTTGGACTTCCACAAACATTAAAAAAAAAGAATTATCGAAATCGGTTCAGCCGTTCACACGTGATGCCGTGACAACGCGAAACGGGTTTCATTTTTATATATATAGATTATTTGTACTAACAAAGCTTTTTGTGTCATTGCCAATAAATGGCTTCGTTATTTTACGAGTTTCACTAATTTATTTGGGCATGCAGATAAAAGTCCAATAAAATATCCTTTGAACTCGAAGCAATATATTTCCACGCGTAAAATTAAATAACGCCAATTCAGTACACACCATTCGTTATTTCATGTTCATACTGAGTCAGTTTTACGACTCCATTTCCTTGTCATAGTTTGTAACAATGAGTTCGGATATTTAATATTCTTGTTCGATATTGAACTTGTTGAAGTTTCTATACCCAGAGGGAAGTTGATTCATGGTTAATTAGTAAGTGAATGACGCCCGTATTCACAAACGATGCTTGCGAAAATCGAACGCACACCGTTGAATAGAGCTCTGTGATTGGTTCGTGTGTCACCCTGTGCGTCCACGCGCACTGTGAGACCTCATAGTAATGTTTGTGAATACGGGCGTAAGTTATTTTAGATTGTTGTTATTAGAATGATAGCTTTGATATTTACTTCTACAGCGTCGGTTTTTATTTCTTCAAAGAGTCCTCGGGCACTGTATTCTTGGGAGAAAAAGCATTTTGCTCTTCTTGCTTTCTTTTGAACATAGAGTTTTTATTTCAGAATTAATTAAGTAACATTTTCATAGTTAACATTTGCTTATTAAACAAGCAGGAACTTTAAGAAGTAAGAAGGTAGGTACGCTCAGTTAGTAGGTATAATGATTTCGCTAATTAGGTCAATGTATAAAATTTCATAAACCTAGCTTGAAAAATTGTCACATATTTTTTAGCGCCAAAAGGTTGTGTGAGGCCCAATCAATATCTCTTCCTACAAATATTCAGCCGATTTGTTTCAGCAGTGTAACCTTACGGTAACAAACTAAAGGGGATAGTTGAACTGTCTGCAGGTCTAGTCACAACGGAATTGATTAACTAACTTTAAAGGTAACAATCTAGGAGATGGAGATAGATAGTTAAGTTTTTTTTTCTGGCGTTAAGAGTCGCCTATCCATCTAAATATTTTTAAAATAACTTGAAAAACAGCGTATTACATTTGAAAATCTCAACGAGTTCATCCAGTGTCTAAGTAGCTCGGATGGAAGAGCAGTCGCCCGGCAAGCGAAAGGTCGTGGGTTCGATTCTCACCTTAGGCAGCTCAATTTTTTCAAGTTATTTTAAAAATATTTAGAATTAGTGTACTTTGGTTTGTAATGAATACTCGTAGGCGAGACTTGGAGTTTCCCTGCGTGATCGAATCAGAAATGAGGAGATCCGCAGGAGAACCAAAGTGACCGACATAGCTCGCAGTATTGCGAAAATCAAGTGGCAGTGGGCGGGGCACATAGCTCGTACAGACGATGGCCGTTGGGGCAGAAAAGTTCCCGAGTGGCGACCACGGGCTGGAAAACGTAGCGTGGGCAGGCCTCCTACTAGGTGGACCGACGATCTGGTAAAGGTCGCGGGAAGAGCCTGGATGCGGGCAGCGCAGGACCGTGCATAGTTGAAAACCTTGGAGGAGGCCTTTGTCCAGCAGTGAACGTCATTTGGCTGAAACGAACGAACGAACTCGTAGGCGAACAACATCAGACGGTTTCAATGAATTAAGAGTGTTTAGTCTTACATTAACAAGATTACTCCGGAACCCGGCGAAGACGGCTCTGGGTTCCACGCTCTTGATTCAATTTAAAATGGATTAATGCAATCATGTGCCATTGTGAGGAGTTTGTTATTTACTTATACTCATCATTGCTGCAAACAAAGGCGAAGCGTGTCAGCTAATTATTTGAAAGTGTGTTTCAATTTGTCTCATCAGTTCTAAAACAAACAGCGAAATCCGATTTGTTGATAAACAAACACAAGAAATTGGGTGTTGAGTTTAACAGAGTAGTACGGAGGATGTTATGATACCTAAAGGAACAAACTGTGACATCATATTATTATGTAGTTGTTTCAAGTTCGATTTTCCAACAATAATGTACGGGTTTTTTTTCTGTCCAATGTCCTATGACGTAGACCATTCATAGACTTAGAGGCGTGAAGAAGCGCTGCAGCACAGATTACTAATAAGATACTCAGTGGCACATAGATCGTAGAGCTGATGGCCGCTGGGGCAGGAAAGTTCTTGATTGGCGACCACGAGCCGGAAGACAGCGTGGGCAGGCCACCCACTAGGTGGACCGATGATCTGGTGAAGGTCGCGGGAGGTGCCTGGATGCGAGCGGCGCAGGACTGGCCTTTGTGGAAATCCCTGGGGGAGGCCTTTGTCCAGCAGTGGCTTTCGGCTGAAACGAACGAACGAACTCAGTGGCAATATCAGCTATCATACAGTTTCTAGAAGCGCAACAGCCGCACGTTTAGTCACGGTAGTAGCGCTGCAACTGCGCTTCTAGAAATTGTATGATGACTAGGTATTAGTGGCGCGGCAAACGCTTTGAAGCCGCCCTTAGACGTCGGGTTCGACATCATCATTAGCCTAATAGCAGTCCACTACAGACGAGACCTCTCCCAACTTCTCATAAGTCGTTAGGCTCGGCGCAAATGGGCCACCGACCACAGCTACCGGTGGCTGTGGTCGGTGGCCCATTTGCGCCGAGCCTTACTCCACCTAGTTGGAGCGCGTCCTACATGGATTATGTATTACACTTACCTTCTCTATCTTCACTATTTTTGTTGATATCAGAGCACAAGCGTCACGTCCCCTATAATCAAATAAGCCTATCCGAAGCTTGCCCTTATTCAGCACAGTTGGAGAGATAATCAACGAATATTGTGTCTTAATTTCTGCGAAATCTTAGATAGATTGGGGGTTACCTACCTAATATTTTTAAGCACACTTTTGTGTATATTTTTATTTTTTTATACTAGCCGTGATTTTACTTTCATCAAAAAACTAGGTTACTGTTGGTGCAGACATAGAATTTTATAAACTAGTATGATAACTAATTGCTATCGTTCGGACTTTTCGTAACACAATGAAGTCGTGATACTGTATTAACTTACAGTACTTACTTATTTAAGCAGTATCTTATTTCTTCTTCCCCCAAAACTTTCCCGTTTGTTTTCTAATCAAGAAAAACTGCCTTTTAGCTTTTTACTATCTTGCAAAAGTCACGAACTTATCCGTAGCTAATAGCTGAAGAAGTGAGCCCTAAGACTAGACGCAGACCACCGATTTTTAGTTGGGCGATAGTTGTGCCCGATTTTAAATTGTATGAAGATCGGCCAAATCGAATCGGCGTAATGTGCGCACTTGCATACATACCCATATTGATCAACTGCCCGACTAAACTATCGGCCGACGAAAAATCGATGGTCTGCGCCTAGGCGTATACGAGTATTTTGGTTGTCAATACTCTTGAAGTTGTGGCGAGATGTAACGCGAGAACTTTGCCCAACAAAAGGGCCAAACCACACTGATCCAATTTGAGTATCAGTAATTGGCAATTTTATCGGTTTTCAGAAGATTCAGTGAATTCCGTTCCTGTTACAATTGAATGTTAAAAAATAATATTTTTAAACTGTTTACACCAAGCATTTTATTCGATAGCTGACTTCTATTGCGAGTCGTGATGGTAATAAGTTTTGACTAGTGGGCAGAATACAGTACAGTCAACTACATCATCATAAATAGCATAAATTTCAGATAATTCAAAACAAACACAACAAACCTTTCAGGAGCCTCCACCACTTAAGCACAACTCCGTCGAAGTCGAAAACCTAGGAGAGTCTTAATGGGCAACCAATGAAGCCATTAAAGCAATAAAATCTTTTGTAAGAATTATTTCCGATTTAAAATCTAATTACTATAGGCCAGTAGTATACCTAACTCAAAGAAGAACCGTTTATAGAAAATGTCCTGATTAAAGTAGGGTATTTTATTTACTAGAGCTGTTGATACTAAAAGCAGCGAGTGTACTGTAGCCCTAAGTAAGAATGTTATAAAAGTATCTCGAGACAGTTATCCCGTAGGGGAAGTCCCCGTATTGCCACATAGTGGGTAATAAGGAAGGAAGAATGAAGTTTGCTCGCTAACGTAACGTTAGTGGAAGTTTGGGTGTCGTTATGGTTTTATTGGATGCATTGTTTAAGTAAGGGTACAAACTTAAAGTAGCCAGTTACATTCTGCTTAGGTTATTTGGGATACGAAATAGAAATAAATATTACAGAAACATAATCCTATTATTTAAAATTTAAACTAATTTTTTTCTTCTGTGTCGCTTTCGAAGTACTTAGTTTCAATTTTATTTAATTTGCGAAAAATGATTTATCAAGCTCACATTACTTAAACTATAGAGAATGTAATCAAACCTTTTTATCACGTAAAACATGTTTGTAAGTACGAGTATACAGTGTGAGTCACGTTAAAGTGTACATATGAAAATAGATGAAACTAGACCTATTTTTATCGACAAAAAAGAGGTAAAAAAATTTTGAGTTTTTTTTTTAATTTTTTATAGAATTTTTTTTCTTCCAATTACTTATTATAAAGAAAACGTAATAACTTTTAAACTAAGAAGTATATCCTGATAAAATAAAAACAGTAAAAATGCTAAATAAGAGGCAATACTAAAAAAATACATAAAATACACAAAAAAGGCCAACAAATAATAAAAAATTATACTTTTTGAAAAAAATCTGGTTTTAAATTCGTGTTTTTTTGGTTATTTGATAAATTTTTCCAAAAAATGCCCCTATAACAGGTGGTTTTTATTACTTTGTATTATTCTCCATCGTATTATCTTTGTAAAACCAAAAATCGCATGTCTCTATCCCTATCACAACATTTGCTATGAGCGTTTGAACAAAGGCCTGCCACAACATTATTCTCCGCTGCGGGTAGAGAAAATTTTAATTTTAACTAAAATGCTTATTTTAGTTCGAAATCTTTTGTTTTTATTTGAAATTTAACTTGTCTTTATCTAAATAACAAATCTAGAGCCATTTTCAGTTTCGTTGTTAACGAAGCGTTGAATAGCGCGCCCAGAGAGGCTTAGTTCAAACGATCATTGCAAATGTTGTGATAGGGATAGAGACATGCGATTTTTGGTTTTACGAAGGTAATACGATAGAGAATAATACAAAGTAGTAAAATCTAGAGATGAAACGGATAGTTGTTTGGCCGGATACCGGATACCGGATATCCGGCCAGCAGCTAGGCCGGATAGCCGGATATCCGGCGGCCGGATAGTTGGTCCATTGTCTCGTTGCATGTCGTGACGAGTTTAGCGCCGCACAGGTGCTTCGAACGCGATCAGTGAG
>NW_021132862.1:0-15328 GCF_004193835.3 Ostrinia furnacalis
TAGTTTGAATGGATCTAATCCTAGTATCCATTCAAACAATGGATGGGAATGAAATAGGCAATGTGTGTAAAATGATATAAAGTTTGCAGTTAGGTAATGTGTTATTTACAGTATACACAATAAACACTGCAGCGAAACAACATCGGATTACGATTTTTTTATAATAGATTATTATTGATTTGTATTGCACATTATTAAACTAATTAATAGCCCCACACCTTGTACTAAGCTAAATATGCTTGTGTTACGAGTGGGCTCACCACAATAGTCGAGTGGCGGCGGGATTCGAACCCGCGTTCCCCGGATCACGAGTCGGCCAGTCCGACCCCTTCAACGTTCGGCTATCGTGGCTTCTCACATAATAATATGTCTCTACAGGGTGTTGATTTCAATCCCCGCCATATTTATTTAGGTGATCTATTATGACTTATATAAACGCATTATCCACCAAAAAAAATTACAAACTAAAGTGGAATTTTTAGCGAATATTTTACGTGCGAAATTAACTGTACTGCTCGCAATACTGCAATAGTTTTCATTTGCGGCACCATTGAGCTACGCGGATCGCTCGCTTATCATGTCGGATAACCTACTGAAGGAAGCCACGTAAAGTAGGTAGTGTAAATAGTAGAGATGAAACGGATATCCGGTAACTATCCGGTAGGCCGGATATCCGGCGTAAATTTACTATCCGGCCGGATACCGGATAGTAGCTCACTATCCGGCCGGATACCGGATATTAAAAACTACGACAATTTCCTATTAATAAAATAAAATACATTAATCTTTGAGGTAAATATCAATAAAATGGCTTATACATGTACAGAATTGACCTCTCTACAGATTTATTATAAGTATAGATCTGTTAATGTCGAAATATTGCCAAATAAAATAGGCGATCTTTATTTTCACTGATGGTCTGATGACATGATGCAGTTTAGTCAGATTATGCAGCATGTAAACTAATTTAATTTTCGCTATTCAATCACACACTCACGATGACAACCGAAATCGCCCGAATTGATCTGCCCCGTAGACAAGTGACAAAATCTGACATTCTATTCAGACGGATTCGATTTTCGAAAAGTTTGACTAGTCTAGTCTACTAATAGACCCACTGGTCGCGTTCGAAGCACCTGTGCGGCGCTAAGCTCATCACGACATGCAACGAGACAACGGGCCAACTATCCGGCCGCCGGATATCCGGCTATCCGGCCTAGCAGCTGGCCGGATATCCGGTATCCGGTATCCGGCCAAACAACTATCCGTTTCATCTCTAGTAAATAGGTATTTTTCTTTGACTAACTAAAGTTAAAGTTCGTTTAAAATTTTTTTCCAAGTCAATTTTTTTACTGATTCGTGATCAGCATAAGCTACTTAATCAACTCCCTAAATATGGCGAGTATTGAAATCAATACCCTGTATATGTCCAATAGGTTGGTAGTATTTTGAATCTAAATTCTCAAATTACCTGGTAAGCTTACTCCGAGCCGGTCTGGAAGTAAAGTTCCCGCTCTTGCCTCTCCTCAAGGAATGGAAGGGGGTCTTGATTGGCTTCACCAGCGCCATGCTGCTCTCAGCCGCCGTCTTAGCGCAGTTGAGGGTAGTCACTGTTAACTCCACGTCCTTGATGGGTTCGTTTGATGCTGAGGAGAAAGGGTTTAGTTCTTAGTGACCTATGCAAGATAGTTTGAGTGTGACTGCCAAATACTGTTACCGATTTGGAACTGTTTAAATTATTTTACCCATAGCGAGATGTTCAAGTACCTAAGTAATAACAGCGATAGATATAATGGGCTAAAAATAATTTGGGCTAAAAGTTTATTTAGGCGAAAGTTTAGTATCAGCTGAGGTGGAATTGTGTAAAGCAATCGTAATCATTTGACAGTTCATAATGTACGATAAAGTCAATTAAACAAAGCGTTTGACAGAATAATCGTACGTCATGAACTGTCAAATGATAACGATTGCTTTACACAAATCCACTTCAGTTTGGAGATCGTTTTCCTCTTTGACATAACTTAATTAAAAATATTCTATGTATTGTGATCAATTCGCGGTGTATCAAACTTAAAAGAGTTAAAAGCCTTTAAGTTCTAATAGGATTTTCTAAACAAAAAACATAGGTATAGTCCAGTCATTATAAGTAAGTTCACCTCGGAATTCGAGATACCCAGCTGTAAGTCTGTAAATACGTGTATATTGACACCCTAAAAGTTGTCTCAAAACCTACATATGGTAGGGTGTAAGCAACTATTAAATTTCAAGGTCAACGGTCACAAAAATCGGTTTTTTGCGCTTTTTTTAGAAATATCTCATTTCTCTGACTGATTAGTGATCGATACTGGTGCCAAAAATGCAATCAGTAAAAAGACAATGCCGGAAATTGGCGTCTTTTTTTTTTCGCGCGGCCATCGACCAAACTTTGTTTTTTGATTACAAAATAGTGTAATAAACCAAACTTACTATGACATGTATACCTCTAAACTCAGTCTGAACTGAGTTACGAGCATTAGAAGTTTGATGATTTTCATACTAGATTTGCTTTTTGCGCGCAAAGTTTTGTAAGAAATTGCAACAAAATAGTGAGATTGTATGTGTAAACAAACAATATCATCCATTAAAGGCTCCAGACATTAGTATGGAGCAGAATCAGCGCAATAAAAAAATAGCGCAATATTTTGTTGCAATTTCTTACAAAACTTGCGCACAAAAAGCAAATCTAGTATGAAAATCATCAAACTTCTAATGCTCGTAACTCAGTTCAGACTGAGTTTAGAGGTATACATGCCATAGTAAGTTTGGTTTATTACACTATTTTGTAATCAAAAAACAAAGTTTGGTCGATGGCCGCGCTTGATGGTAACTAATAGGCAAGGATTTCCGTGAATTTTGTAAAAAGAGACTATAAGGGAGTAAAATATGCGATAATTAGGGCTCTCCAACTCATCTAACCAGCGTGAGAAGTATTGGCCAAACCCTCCAATTGTCCTTGGTAAATTAGAGGAGGTCTTGCTCCTGTAATTTAGTACCAAATAAATGTTTTATTTTTCTTTCTTTCTTTCTTTCTTGTAATGGAGTCTGAATGACTCTTGATGATAATGACGCTAGAAAAATTGCGAAAATGGCCCAACAACGGTTCAGATTTGATATGTTTATTATTTTAGACAAAGATATAGGGTGCGAACGATTAGTGATTTCACTCGATTATTTCTGAACTATACAAAATATCGAAAAACTGGTTACTGATCTTGAAAGCGCTTCACGGTTGCAGAATAAACTGGATCTATCCAAAAATTTAATTCAAAATCAAATTCAATGTCTCAAGCTTCATACATTGTCTGTCTCAAGAAAAGAGATTATGTAGGTATATTACCTGTGATATTACTTACACTCTTTCTTCTCCTGACTCTGCCAGTCGAACTCCCCGTTGTCGACCAGCTCTAGGAACTTGGATTTCTTCTTGAAGTACATCGCGAGGTCGGTTGATAAGATCGCCGTCTCGACTACCCGCATCACGTCTTTGTAGTCGTCGGGGGATAAGGCCTGAAATTTGAAGTGTTAGGCTGAGTTGCACTACCTAACTTAAACCGTAACTCTAACGATAACTGGTGCTTTTTTTTCTACGGAGTTTGACAGATTTAGTGTAGGTATCGTATCGTATCGTTTCAGCCGAAAGACGTCCACTGCTGGAAAGGGACAGGCAGGAAAGTTCTTGAGTGGCGACCACGAGCTGGAAGACGTAGCGTGGGCAGGCCTCCCACTAGGTGGACCGACGATCTGGTGAAGGTCGCGGGAAGTACCTGGATGCAAGCGGCGCAGGACCGGTCTTTGTGGAAATCCTTGGGGGAGGCCTTTGTCCAGTGTAGGTAACCATGAATGAAATTAAAATTCTTTGGATGTTCAGGAAAATTGAGGTACAAGCTTTTAGGCTGGATTTTTAGATGTCTTGAATTTAGTAATTCTTAGCAAATTATGTAGTTAGTTGGTGATAAATAGTGATGTCAGTCTCTCCTTACAAAAATATATACGGGAGAGCCACGATCTCATGAAAAGTATGTCAATGGATTGGTCGTATTAAGAAGCCTATCATAATGTAGTAAAAGCCACGTAGCAAGAACGTTAAATTTTAAGGGACATTTGGTCCATTTAGTTATTTAATATCCATAATAAAGCACCAGTATTCACAATAAGTAATATTGTTTAAAAAATGCGTTATATTGTTAGTACATGTAGTTGAAAACTTACTTGTGAAGAAATTAATAAAGATTTATTTATTTATTTAATTACCTCAACTAAGCACTCAAAACTACACGTATATTTTTACTAACCTGGAAAATATTATTG
Source organism: Ostrinia furnacalis (assembly GCF_004193835.3). Lineage (NCBI taxonomy): Eukaryota > Metazoa > Arthropoda > Insecta > Lepidoptera > Crambidae > Ostrinia > Ostrinia furnacalis. Next base: position 4,348 of record NW_021132862.1, read on the forward strand.
CTCTCGCTATTCAAAATCATGACGCATTGATCGAAATGATGATGTTCCATCGTGGACGTCGTATACAAAATCGCCAGCGGACTCTCAGTTTTTGTCTGGAATGCGTTATTCGTTCCTCTATGATCCAGATCGTGGCATAGACAAGCGACTAGTAGTCCCAGGATTTCTAGATCTGACATGAACCTTTCCATTTTGCCCGTTTTCAGCATCGCAAACATGGTCTGTGCTACGTTGAGAGCGTGCCTCCAGTTGTGGTATTTGACTGGTCGATAGTTCTTTTTGACGCTAAGGATCCATCTGCATAGGACCTAAAAGAAAATCAAATGATAGTTAATAATTTTAGAAGTTTTCAGACAAAGTGAACTACCTACTTAAGAATCAAGTTTTTATTGTAATCCTATTAAGTAGGAAGACGAAGTCAAAGTAAAAAGTATAGGTTCAAATATCGACCCTTGGACGACACCAGTAATAACGAGGTCACAAGCGTCAGACTTTACCGAATAGAGTAAGTAGCACCAAAGCGTATCTAGTTTTTTAAATATTGGTTGAAACCTGCAACTGCTTTTAGGAAACGATTTAATGAGAAGCTCTTTTCATCGCATTGAAAACTATCGTAATACTCCTACTCAGTACTAACACCAAAAAGTGTAAGTAAATTAGACGTACATCGTAAGGTATATGGAATTTCTCAACCAAGTTGCACTGTAGGAACATTCGCAGCGTTGCTCTGCATGTATCTTCATCAGAAAGGTCGAAGTCTGGAATGAAAATGAAACCCGTTAAAGGTGTGGCAAATTGACTCTTTAAAACTACCGCACAGAATCAGATTATCCCATGTGTAATGTGCAGAACTTGTAATATGGGGCTAAAGGAATAATACCCGTTTTCACCATCAATCCCTATTTTTTAAGTGACCCTTAAAAAACAAAATGCCTGTTAAGTGTTACCATAGGAGTCACTTAAAAATTAGGGATTGATGGTGTAAACGGGCGTAAGTCTCTCCTTTTGACTAAATTTAGCGTTGTGATAAGCGCGAAAATGGTTTAAATATTTTTTCCTATTTTCGCAACATTTTTCATTGATTCCTATTGGCCGTAGCATGATGGTATTGATGGTATACGAGTATAGCTTCTCTTGATAAATGGGTTATCCAAAACAAAACAAATTTTCAAATCGTTTAGTCCCTAAGATTAGCGCGATCAAACAAACAAACACCTTAGCTTTATAATAATCGTATTAATATTGGTTTAGTTCTCACCATGGAACTGGAAGCTGTAAAGATTGTATAATTCTGCCGAGGGTATGATATCTTGGCAGAGCTTGGTGGTGTCTTCGGTAGATGCCGTCGCGTGGTACGACAGGCACTCTAACGCCACCTGTAAAACGTTGGTGATTATTAAATAAACCTGGATTTTTTATTTCTTTTAGTTATGTTTTCGAAAATTGTATAAAGTTTTAGGTTTTCAGAAAGTTAGGTTTCAAAAGGTTAGGTTTCAGAAGGTTAGGTTCCAGAAGGTTAGGTTTCGTTTTGACTGTGTTTATGATGGGACAGGAGGATTTTTAGATTTTGTCATGTTACGTAATTCTTACAAAAAATGGGTCTTCGGAAAGTTAGGTTTTCGATTAGTGTTTTCATAGTATTTCGAAAATTTGGTACTATTTTATTTGAGTGTGCTATATGCTATTGTGTGACAAGACAGAGATGGCCAACCCTCGCACTTTTTAATGTCACAAAATCGAGGGGTTCTTGTCGTCACATAAAATTTTGCAAACGTTAGGTTACCAGCCCCCCTAGACAAAACGCACTTTTTGATCGAATCGAAAATCGAATCCGTCAAATCTCCATACAAAAAAGGGGCTTTTCGACCACTTTTCGACTGGTTTGCAATTATAATTTGCATTTTGTCTAGACCCACTGCTTTCAACTTTCTTTCAAAATTTGCTTCTTTGGCCCTTATAAAGAAAATACAGATAGTTTTCATTAGGTAATATAATCTTACCTTTTGTTTGGCCATCAATTTGCAAGCGTTTTCGTACATCTGTGTGTTGTGGATGCCGAGACCGCAGAAGATGGCGAACGCCTCGAATATCGAGATGTCACCGTCTGAGAATTGGGAGCCATTTTCCTGAAATGTCAAACGATTTTATAAACTCTTTGTGAGTAGAAGGGTGTAAATACAAAGTCGTGTTAGATAATTTATAACTCAAGAACTTGGACGAATAATAATTGTATGGATTTTGATGTTTGGTATGGGAATAGCTGACACCCTGGGTTAACTTTTACAGTCTACTTTGTACCTGACTACCCCAAAAAGGAGGGTAATGTTTTTAGTGTATTTCATACGGGTAGTCCGCGACGTAGTCAGCGTCAAATGATGACACCCAAAGTTGACAACATAACCTTATGTAACAAATACGCATGAGAACTTTTTGGCTACTTTGGGCGTCACGAACTATTTGACGCTGACTGTACCTCATTGGAAAATTGTCTGTTTAGCGGTACGAAATTCGCCAGGTCGTCTAGTTCACCAACCTTATTGATAAGCTGTGCCACGCCAATTACGTCCTTATTGGCATTGACGATCGGCATGCACAGCATCGTCCTGACTTCGGCAGCGTCGTCCGCCGCCGGGTCGGACGCTGTCATTTTGTTCTCCTTCCTCCAGTCAGCTAGGTCAGTTATGTTCAGGGACTTGTTAGACTGGGCCACCTGAAAATATCAAATCAAATCATATATTTTGCGAAAATGGGTTTACATCAGTAGGTGTTACAATTTTTCAAGTAGGTAATTTAAAAAAATAATATGGGAAATGTTTCGTCACTATGATACGTCAAAAAGCTGTCCAATTCCATACAAAAAGCACTGATCGTTCAACTACAGTCAGCCTAAGAGATTTTTGTTTTAAATCATACGATCAAGCCGACGGATTAGCAAGCTGAAGTGGCAATGGGCAGGACACATAGTACGCAGAACTGACGGCAGAAGTTTCTGGAGTGGAGGCCGCGTACCGGAAAACACAGCGTGGGACGTTAACCCACAAAGTGGACCGACGACATCATAAAGGTAGCAGGGAAGCGCTGGACGCAGGCCGCTACCAATCGATCAACATGGAAAGCATTGGGGGAGGCCTATGTTCAGCAGTGGACGTCCTATGGCTGAAATGATGATGATGATGAAGAGACGATCAAGCTTTATAATTATACTTTTTTGCTTCTGCTAAATTAGAAAGGGTATGTTCCTGCTGGAGTCTTTAACGACATTGACAGTGAATTGATAAAACTGACAATGGCAAGTCAAGAAGAATAGATGATGCAAGTACTCGTAAATGCTTCAAGCCTCTGAGCACTTAACTAGTTAGTATGTGTGGAACTGGGTTGCTGGTAGCCCACCAGCAACCCAGCTCCAGTCAAGGCATGGCTATTTTTCTGGAATGCTAAGCCTTAAGGTCAAAGGTTTGGATTGGTTTGGATGTTAAGTGACATACCTTCAATGCTATAGATGCTAGTGTCGACCGGTAGTCATGCCGAGGAGTGAGGGTAGTTCTGGACTGCTGAGCTCCTAGTTCAAAGAGCGTGTGGAACCGGGTGGGGGCTGGTGGCGGCAGCGCTAAGGTCGTGGAAGGTCTACCACCCGGCCTTTGGACTATCCTCTCCAAGTGACTCTGTAAAATTAAATAGTGATTAATATTTGTTTAAATCATCCCTATTTATTTGGTTCCTCCTCATTTTATTTGGTTGAACATAAGAAATCAGCTGGTGCCAAGAAGTTTGATACTGTATAATATTGTGTACTTAAAAATGTATGTAGGTACATACATAATACGTAGGTATGTATATGATTGGATAGTTGGCACCGTTAATGATTCCAGGCGCAATTCTTCTACACGATAGTTCACATAGAAATCTGTTTTCTGTTTTGAAGACCCAAACAGTATAAGTTCTGTTACTGTGACGTTATAAGCTTGCTACTCTCGTACCATTTTGAACATTATCAGTTCATCATTATGTAATCAATTATTCAGTGGTGCTACCAATTATTGTCACTTCATTCAATAACTGCTTAAAATAAAAACTAACTCACCGATTCACAATGATCAGTGTCCAATATGAACACCGCACACCGATCGCACTTCAGCAACTCCCGTGCCTCCGTCATGATCTTGGTCACCAAACACTCCAGATTGCTCTGCTCCTCGAATATACTCCTCGCCAGAGCCAAGAGGATTTGGTTCCTCTTGTATTCCAGGATTGAGGACTCGAATAGCTGCGCGTTTTGGATCCCGATCCCGCAGAAGGTGAGGTACCGGCGGAAGACTTCGACATCGCGCGGGGAGAACTCTTTTGAGCCTGATAAGAAATTAAATCATCATTAAAATATCTATCATTTTAGACAGCATCTCAGTTAATATCACCTGATGACACCTGCGACTGCGACTACAATAGTCAAATAACTTAAAGTTACCAGTACTTGTTGACAGAAACATAAAAATTCAAGAAAATTCAATTTCTTGGTTCTCATGGTGAAGTAATAACATAGAGAAAAAAAAGATTTTCATAAGTGTCGATAATTATTATGGAGTAGATCTACCATGAGTCGCGTCGTAGGTAGCTTAAGATCTTAGTGCCTAAACTGGGTCAGTTACTTAACTACTTTGATGTTGGGAACTCAGTTTTTTTCTGAGTTTCATTGACTAAAGTCTTGTCAGCCTATGTTTTAGGTACATTGAGGTGGTGGAAGAATATTTAGCTAGGTTTGCTGCTCACAGTCCGAGGGCGCTCTGAGATTGGAAGCACATTTAGCCCTCCGATAGTTACGCCACTAACCATCAGTCTTGTTGATAATCTGCGCCACGCCCACCACTTCACCCTCGTAGTTGCAGATGGGCATGCACAGTATCAGCTCCGTCTTGTAGCCTGTGCGCGCGTCGATTTCGCTGTTGAATCTGAAAATTAGATCAATGTTTGTTAAAAATGTAAAATAGTAATTTCTTAACGACAAAATCCCTGTTATAAATGTTTACTGCTTATAAGTAGGTACAGATCATCAGATTAGCATTAGCATCTTCTTAAGTAGACAGTAACAGTGACCTCTTTATTTACTTTTGAATCTGAAAATAATTAGATCAATGTTTGTTAAAAATGTAAAATAGTAATTTCTTAACGACAAAATCCCTGTTATAAATGTTTACTGCTTATAAGTAGGTACAGATCATCAGATTAGCATTAGCATCTTCTTAAGTAGACAGTAACAGTGACCTCTTTATTTACTTTTGAATCTGAAAATAATTAGATCAATGTTTGTTAAAAATGTAAAATTATTGTTATTGTTATAATTACCCGTTACAAATTGTGACTTTATGTATTTTGTAAAGAGAGAAATAAATAAAGTTATTATTATTAATGTTTGTTAAAAATGTAAAATAGTAATTTCTTAATGACAAAATCCCTGTTATAAATGTTTACTGCTTATAAGTAGGTAGGGGAGACCTAGGAGAGTTGTGACAGAGGTGAGTTGTGACAAGGACGATTTCTCCTTACTTAATATCATAGCTGGGCACCGTTAATCAAATAGTTAACTTCGTTAATCGTTAAACCGTTAATAAAAAAATTAACTTCGTTAAACGTTAAAACGTTACATTTCACAAGATTTAACGCAAGTTAACGTTAATCGTTAATCCGTTAACACAAGAAAATAAAACGAAAAAAATAATTGTATGCAAGGTTCAAAAATTTCGAATGCTTGTATCGCTCATGGAATTTATTCCTCCTCCTCTTTTTTAGGGTTCCGTAGCCAAAGGGCAAAAAACGGAACCCTTATAGATTCGTCATGTCTGTCTGTCCGTCTGTCCGTCCGTATGTCACAGCCATTTTTTTCCGAAACTATAAGAGCTATACTGTTGAAACTTGGTAGATAGATGTATTCTGTGAACCGCATTAAGATTTTGATGCAAAAATAAAAAAAATATAATAAATATTGGGGGCACCCCATACTTAGAACTGAAACTCAAAAAATTTTTTTTCATCAAACACATACGTTATTACCGCGTAATCTTTCATACAAATAACTTAAATTAAAAAAATAATAATTTCATAAATCATTGGTACGGAACCCTTGTTTGTCTCGAAGCGCTGGTAGGGCAAAAAAAGAATGAGACATGTATAGGCTCCTTAAGAGCATTTGACGATTTGCAAGTACTAATTTAATTAGTCTAAACAAATAAAGATAATTTTGATTTTGTGCGTGAATCCGACACGCACTTGGCCGGTTTTTTTGTTTGCGCTACAAGCTTTCGAAATTATTTGAACCTTGCATAAGTACAATTAATTTTTTCGTTTTAGTACAACTGCATTTCAGAATAAAAGCTTTTTTTTTTAAGTTTTTTAATTATTATAATTTTATTTTACACTTTTTAGTAGTATCTCAATCTCAGAGCCTTGGTTCAATTACAATACAATTTAGCACCAAAGTGCTCGAAAAGACAAATCCAGAAAACCCAAACTCGATAAGTTTCCACCGTTTCATTTAGGAATTCCTATGGCCACCTCCTGACTCCATCATCAGACCAGCTCAATGGTACCATTGCATTGTCGACAATCCAAGACATTGCATTGTCATCGTACTTACATAAGTATACCAAATTTCAGCTCAATCGGTTGAGGAAAACTGGTCTTAAATTCAGTTGCAAGAGTTGTCCCACACATACTAACAAGTGTCGTTAGTGATCTGGTTACAAAAACTGTTGTTTTGGGTTCTGGAAGTTTTGGAAGCCCGAACGTACTTGTCAGAACGCGTTTTTCAGCGTGCTTTTGGTAAATAGTAGGTACTGGATTAACGGATTAACGGACTTAGGATAATTTAACGGAAGTTAACGAGTACGTTAACATTTTTTAAAGTTAACTTAAAAGTTAATCCGTTAATAGAAATGTTAACTTCGTTAATTAACGATTAACGGATTAACGAGTTAATGCCCAGCTATGCTTAATATAGTTAGGAAGCTGGAAAAAACGCTTGTTTGTCGCTTTTAACACGCTCTTCTTGACTAAGAACCCGCGGGCGGCGCAAGAGGCACGGTTACGTAAATATGACGTCTGTGTACAAAAAAATGCGAAAAGTAAGTTTTTCGTCAAAATTTTATTTCAATTTAAATCATGTCTTAGTATATGTGCACTGTTGTGTTATTTTTTGTTGTGACAGCCTGTCAGAACTCTCCTAGCTTACTTAATTTTTCTGATGGGCCATTTCCACGATGTTTTTAGATGTTTTTTGTGTGTTAGTAGGTTCATAATTAATTTGAATAATTGCCTGCTGCTACTTTTTTGATTTTGAATGCCTAATGACTATACATGAATACCATATAGAGGAACTGCTTGCTGGAGTCGAAATATAGGACCTGACTTATGAAGACGTGATTAGGTTAAAAAGGGTTAAAGTTTAAGATTTGCTGCGACCTCTTACAATCTAAACGTGTAAAGATATGTTAAGAAGAAAGAGGCTTATCAAGTAAACCCAGAAGGCGAAGCTCCGTCTATGGATTATACCACCGAGACTATTTTATTTTTACAGAAGACGAAGAAAATATATTAAGTGACTATATTAGCTAAAAAATATAAGTAATAAAAAAAAATCCAGTGTCGTGGGAGAAAAATGAAAGCTGGAGAAATGGGGCTCAATCTGCGTAACGATATCCTATAACTATTTGTTTTAATTGTTACTAAAGGATGATGAAAGTACTTTTTTGCTAAAAAAATAATATTTGATTGAGTATTATGGTATTTTTATATCTAATAGATCAAATACAATGCTGTCACAACTCACCTCGGTACCTGTCACAACTTACCTCGGTGCTGGGAGAGTTGTGACAGAGGGAGTGGTCTAAGATTTTGGTGATTTTCTTAGAAATCCTAATACTTTAGTTAACTTTGGTTATTGTTTTGAAAACAGAAGGAACGGTGCTACATTAATTTTTATGATTCATAGCTGTGGAATGTTTTTTGAGCGAGATATGGCCTCTAAAGTAAAAATTGTCACAACTCTCCTAGGTCTCCCCTACAGATCATCAGATTAGCATTAGCATCTTCTTAAGTAGACAGTAACAGTGACCTCTTTATTTACTTCGATCAAATATTCTCCACTCATCATCATCATCATTATTTCAGCTACATGACGTATACTTTTATGATACTACATTAACAATGCTGGAGGACCATCCTCTCTAATAGGCGTCCCTTTTCTGGTAAAATAGAGAGATCAGTCGTCTATAATGAGAGAATGAACAACTCGACGAGATGATGATGATGAGTCAACACTCATCATCTACGGGTCATTTTATCTTCACAGCAGGAGGACGACGTGGACGACCCTATCTAATTTACCAGGGGTAAAAGGGGGGAATTACCTGGGATCAGCATAAGCGTTTTTGATGTTGATGGGGTGTTTGGTCTGAGCAGCCAGTCCAGCAACTCCTACACCGAACGGTATCCTGATCTCCTGGGTCCTGGCCGTCTGCAAGGCTTCTTTTAATTCTGGAAGAAGAAAAATATACTTGGTAAAACGCAAAAAATACTCAACTAACAACTGAAGCTGCTTGATTATTGTAAAATAGAACAACTCTAAAAACTGTGTTTTTTCGATTTGAACACATTGTCGATCGTATAGAAATTAGTCAATATTGAGTACATAAGTTACAGATATTTAACTTTATAGTATTTTAGGTATCTCAATGCTAAGGTTAACTAAATAATTTACAGAAGTTATATTTTTGGCAAAACGTTAGCTTCTACTAACGGATTTGCTCGATATTGTAAGGAGTGAACGTATCAACACCTATGTTTACGAAAGGTTTTTTTTGTAAGGTTCATAAGGTCTTGCAAGAGGAATAAATCGCAACACCATGCAGTCTGGTTTCCCGCGAAAATGAATTGTCAAGTAAAACCAACACTGGCCACTTACACTCGGAAAAAAGAAAACCAGTAACTAGTCATTCTGTGGTAAAACCCGCCCTACTATTCTGAAAAAAGAAACTATACATTGAAAAACAAAAGGCGAAAGATACATACTTCAAAATATCCCACAAAAAAAGAAATACACCACTTATTACTGCACGGGAATGGTGATAAACATTTTGAATACACTGTGGGTTGAAGTTGCGAAATTTTCTTTTAAGTCTCAAAGGAAGGTGACCTGATTATTGTTTTGAACTCGAGTTACGAAAAAGTATTTTATTGGTTCACCAATTTTTATGATAACTCTTCAAGAAACAAACTAAGTGTTATTACTTTTAAAAGTTTCTTTCCGTGGCGACCGGTGCGTCATTTCCATTTGTAGGGTTCTGCATATAAAAAGGTAAAAGAACATCTGATAGAAGTTCAATTCGTGGTTACAATACTTATTAGATACTTAAGAAAGCTTAGAGATAATGACGTACAATATAATATCAAATACTAAGCTCTACAATAGTACCTGCTTATTCTGTACTGTAGTAGGTACGGGACTATTCCCAACTCCTGTGTACCTTTCCACCAGTATCCATGATCTACAGCTTGACCACCAATAAAAACCCAATCAGTGAAGGCCAAGTTTGTCCCGGGGAAAATTAAACTGTCATTGGACCCGCAACGAAATTAATCAGAAAAACATAGGAGGAGTTCGAAGTTAGGGTTCCTCCTTTACCTGCAGTAGGTACTTTTAAGTTATCCATTGCACAAATTATCCCAACTAATCCCAACTAATATTATAAATGCGAAAGTAACTCTGTCTGTCTGTCTGTTACGCTTTCCCGCTTAAACCTCGCAACCGATTTTAATGAAATTTGGCATAGAGATAGTTTGAGTCCCGGGAAAGAACATAGGATAGTTTTTATCCCGGTTTTTGAAACAGGGACGCGCGCGATAAAGTTTTTCTGTGACAGACAAAATTCCACGCGGGCGAAGCCGCGGGCGGAAAGCTAGTAGTAAATAATATCCATTAACCTACAAAAAAGAAAGGTAAGAAAGAAACTCTTACGACTAATGTTATTAAGTAAAGATCTCGAAATTACTACGACTGCTGTGTATAAATATATCTCTTAATTTTTACGTCTTATTTTATTGCCTAATTAAAAAATTACGACGAAGAACATCACAATGTTTAGTAGGGTAATTGTGAGTAAAGCCACATTACGAAAACGTTTTACCTAAAAATAATCCACTTTTAGTTTTATCACGACCAAGGTTTTCTAAAAGGAAAATTCAGGGAAACGCCAACACTCCAACTTAATTTGACATGCTTACTTACATTTTTATCGAGTTAAAGTCAAAGGACCCCTCATTTTATGACGCCAGCTTAGGCTAAAATGTTCTTAAGACATCTTTTCTCACTTTTGCCATACAATAAAGTGTTTGTGAAATAAATTGTAATTTTAGGTTTTCAATATTTAAACAACCATTTTTTATTTTAACAAATTGGCCTATCTAATTTCGTCGTAACTAGGTGCCTTTTACATTTTAATGGTTACCGTATAGGTACCTACATTTATATTGACGGTTTCTTTGCCCCTTGTTTGTTGGAAAAGGGAAAGAGTCTTCAATATGACGTCTTTTAATAGCAAGAAGTTAAGCGTTTCCCAACATTTTTTCTTAGTCTTAACAACTTTTCTTAGACACACAAAACTGATATAATTTCAGGAAGCAAGTCTTTACTTGCTTACTTAAAGAAGTAATAGTATTTTTGATTTTAATTTGGTTTTTTTTTAATATCGTTGACATCATGATTATAAAAAAAAACCGGCCAAGTGCGAGTCGGACTCGCGCACCGAGGGTTCCGTACAAACCTGCAAGGTTTACAAAGTTCGTTCATTACGACAATCGAGTCATAACTATGGTATTTTTATTGCAAAATGAAATTCATAACATTACAATAGGGAAAGTAACTACTTATAAGGAGAATGCCCAAAAGTGGTATCGCTCGAAATCTAATTGTACATTGAGGGTACCACACCGTAAA
>NW_021132863.1:0-654 GCF_004193835.3 Ostrinia furnacalis
TTTAATTTTTAGCGTTAAGAGTCGCATCTCAAACTAATTTGAAAATTATAAATAACTTGAAAAAATCGAACTGCCTAAGGCGGGAATTGAACCCACGACCTTCCGCTTGCCGGGCGACTGCTCTTCCAACTGAGCTACTTAGACACTGGATGAACCCGTCGAAATTTTCAAGTGTAATACGCTGTTACAGCTGTCGTGGGTTCAATTCCCGCCTTAGGCAGTTCGATTTTTCAAGTTATTTATAATTTTTAAAATCGATAACTAACCGCCATTTCTTGTCCTCGTTTGAATTTGATTTTTTAGGTACCAGAAGGACGGGACTAGACCATTCACTATTACAAGGTTCTACAATACCTTGTTCAACTAAATTGTCTATTTGTTTTTTTATTTCAATTGTATGTGATACAGGAACAGGAAGTCTATAAGGCTTCGTGTATACTGGAGAAACGTCAGGTTTTAAATAAATTTTGTGTGAGTATATTTCTGTTGTAGACAATTTATCTCCTTCGAGATAGAAAATATCAGAATATTTTGCACAAATTTTTTCAATTGATGCCTGTTCCTCTTTATTTAAGTGGTTGATTTTCAAAGCTGAGAATAATTTCCTAACTCGTGTTGCATCATTATTCGTTTTTTCAAATAGGCATAATATGG
>NW_021132865.1:0-1691 GCF_004193835.3 Ostrinia furnacalis
AATCCCGGTTCAACTAAATTAGGCGGCCGTCCGCTCGAAACAAAAGTTCAAGCGGACGGGACGACGCAGTTCACTTATTGTTTGTTCACACATTTTTAGGGTTCCGTAAAAGTTCTAAAGGGACTATGCTGTCCATCTGTTACTCTGTCAGCGGGCTCATTAACAGCCTACTAATATTATAAATGCGAAAGTTTGTATGGATGTCTGGATATTTGTTACTCTTTCACGCTAAAACTACTGAACGGATGTTGATGAAACTTTGCAGTATAATTGTTGATTAATATAGCGAGATAGGTGAACCGTTAAAAACTATTGACGTTGTAACAGTAAATGAATAGCGTTCTTTGTTCGATTTCATAATAACGGCAATAACAATAATGTGAGGTTCATGTATCCATATCATGACACCACAATGATACGGAATCCACTTGGCCGGTTCTTACAAATTGCAACTGGTATCCTTATTTCATAGACAACTACGAGTAAAAGCAGACGTGAGCAACATTTTTCGTAGTCGAGTCAAATCATCAATCAACTTGCTACGAGTGTTGCGGCTACGAGGCTTATCCGACTACGGCGTGTCCAATTCACGTAGCTTTGGCTACGGAGTTCGATAGCTTTTGTTTTGCTCCGCTCCGAACGTTCTTAGCTACGAGATTTTAGTTTGCGACAGCTCGGAACTTTGGTCGTTACACAAAGTTGTTTGACGTTTGATTAGAGAATTTCTTTCAGCTCCATTAAATAGTTGTAATATTAAAACAAATAATTTATTCAGTAGGTACTTAGGCCCTTTCCAGATCGCTTCTACACGTTCCAAACATAGCTTGCTCTGCCGCTGATTTAGATAACATACCAGAATACTTGTAGTCAGATTTTTTTTATATTAAACTAGCGACCCGCCCCGACTTCGCAAGGGTGACAAGTATACCTATAAACCTTCCACTTGAACCACTGTATCTATTAAAAAAAGCGCATCAAAATCTATTGCGTAGTTTTAAAGATCTAAGCATACATAGGGACAGACAGCGGAAAGCGACTTTGTTTCATACTATGTAGTGAAGTGATGAAGTATAAAAACATACAAGAGTACATCGAACATAAACAGTGTGGCATCTTAGGTATTTGTACTATTTTGCGACAGAACTATAAATTGCTGTGTCGACTGTAATTTGCGATCAGATTCGATTTTCCGATTGAGCTGCGTTTGCGGGATGCCAGCGCATCGGTATGCGAGTCACGCCCGGTTCTAGCTCTAGGATGGCTAGGATTTGTACCTATATCTAGGAATACAATGCACGTCTGTACGTGTCTGCTTTAAGGTTGAGTAATATGCCTACTTAGGCGGTTATCACACTGCCCCGCTCTCCGCCGCGGAGCGCGGGGCGACAGATTTAATCATTGTATGCAAGTACCTCAGTTTGTATAGAAAACACGCGCGGCACTTCACACTGACAACGCGTCCGCGCGCGTGATTTTTTATATGAAAATCACGCGCTCCGCGGCGGAGCGCGGCGCAGTGTGATAACCGCCTTATTCCTGTCTACGCTGATTAGGCCAGTAGAATTAAACACAAAAATTGATTAAATCGGAAATAATTCCTACAAAAGATTTTTTTGCTTTAATGGCTTCATTGGTTGCCCATTAAGACTCTCCTAAGTTTTCGACTTCGACGGAGTTGTGCTTAAGTGGTG
>NW_021132866.1:0-786 GCF_004193835.3 Ostrinia furnacalis
TTTTTTAACTTATCAAAAACAACACCGGCCATTTTGGAGGAAAAATAAAGTTGCCATATGTTAAATAGTAATTTCTACTACTCTATTATGTAAATTATAACAAAAATGTCAATGTTCAGTTTTAAATTAAAACAAATTAATTCCATTTAAAAAAAGTTTTCATATTGTAATTAACAATATTCTCAAATATATTTTAATTAAGAAAAAAATGAAAATATGAAGGAAACAGGAGCAGCGACATCTAGAGCGTTTTAGGGTAGTTAAAAAGTATTTGAATTTATTCACCGATGTCGCTGTTTGGAAGCAAGTTTCACTTCGATGACCGTTGTATGGAAGTTTCCACACCCTGGCTAAGCAGCTCTCAAATGTTTACATAAGGGCAACATTTACCAAAAAAATTATGTTTTCATTTACACAAATGATAACTTTACGTCTTTTATCCATTACACGCAGCATCGTTTGGTTATGTATTGTCTTTTATGGAAATGTACTCAATAAACTTAACTTAGAACAGTTTATTTTTAGTTTCTATTATATATAAATTTCGTTTTATCATATAAAAATAATAATGCTTGCATTTTTATTTAATTAAAAAAATAATTTTAAATATGATACTTTTTATTGTTGAAATCTATTAAGTGGCGATCGTGGACCGAAACGTAACCACAATTGACATTTATCATCACAGATAAGGATAGATGCAGCATGTGAAAAAAATTGTATGAAGCCGAGCGTGCCACTTTTTAAACGTCATTAGTGTCATTTTAGCGAATTTTAGTGATTGCC
>NW_021132867.1:0-9650 GCF_004193835.3 Ostrinia furnacalis
AAATTTTTGACGCGTTCTAACTTAATTGAAGAACAATTGAAGACTGTTAGATGACGATACGATATTTTTCCATTACTCTTTCTTCATTAGTTCTCGGTTTCTTCTTTAGTATATCATTTACTTGTTTATTTTTAATTTTACCATTCTAAAAGTTCCGTCCACACTTCACTATATTTCATCTCCCAGCTTTTAGTGTTGATTTTTTGCAATTCTGATTAATTTGCTTGGTGTATTAATTTTCTCATAAATCATTCGTACAGTGAACCTACGCAGCTGTATCTCGTACTAGCACTTGGTAATAATGCTTGGTTGTTTTTCACTATGCACTACCATAAAAACACAGCACATTTAATGTTATCATTTATAAAACGTAATTTAAGATTAAAAATCATTATTTTGTTTATAAAAAAGTTCCCTAAGTTAAGTAAGATTATTAAGTTCCCTAAGTTAATTAAGTTCCCTAAGATTATTTTTATTTCAATTAAAAACAATCGGTACGAGATATCTTAAAATAATATCTGTTATCAAAACTATTATGTAAAGACATAACATTTTTAAGTTTACCATGTGTGTTGAAACTGAACGCAGACTAAAAAAGTTTGTCTACTTTTTTTAAAATTGTAATCGTTGATAGCGTAGTAACGTTTTTGCCAACAGGTCCAATGGGCGCGTTCCAAAAAAATCATAGACAAACTTATCGTAGCTAGACTGCTCTCCGACCGTGTCACCTGAAGGTCGTACGCATACGTATCGTATGTGCGATATACATATCTTTGATGCCTGGTTAAAATGTATTGATTAGTAGCTGTTATTAGGTCACATTTGATCTCATTGCGCTGTACACCTGCGGTCTGCTTTCGGTTTGAAATCTATTGAAGAGGAGTACCTTTGAAAGCTTTGACTGGTTTTTTTTCTCGATGGCTGTTCGTAAAGAAAAGCTACCGAAGCGTACGTATAAAAGATATTGTACGATGACTTGTAACTTATAAGGCTTACAGCTAGCTAAGTTTCAAAGAATATATTTATTAATTAATAGCAATATGGAAATATAATTTACATGTCATCTGTATGACAAATTAAATTTCGTATGAGTTTTTTATTGAGAAATACCTGTTTACATAACAGGAGTTATGACTGAGAGTTACTTTGACTAAGATTATAAGAGCAGCCTCACTAATTTTATTATATCTAGGTGGTCAGCCAGCCTAGGATGCGCGCCACGATTTAATCTTATCATTGAATTTAGACGACAAATGTATAGGCTTTAAAAATGTCTCGATTACATTACTTCTTTAATAATATTTATTTATTTCGGAGCTTTTGTCTCCAGAAGCTGCTCAAGCCAAATCACAAGTTTACACTAAAGGCCTATTTAGACCTAAGCGGTATTCGCTACCGTCTGCGGCAGAGAAAACCCAGTGGGTATGCGGTAATAATACTGTTCAGACCTAAGCGGTATTCGCTACCGTCTGCGGTAGAGAAAACCGCTCTAGCCGCGGTACTTGATACTAAATACCTGAGCGAAACCCGCATGGTATGTACCTCTACCCACAGCGGCAGCGAATATCGCTCAGGTCGCTCTAGCCGCGATACTTTATACTAAATACCTGAGCGAAACCCGCGCGGTATGTACCTCTACCCACAGCGGCAGCGAATATCGCTCAGGTTTGAATAGGCCTTTAGAAATAATTAACACCTCAAGGGCCTCCGCCAAAACACGCGCGGGCGCCCACACGAGGTTCAGTATCGAAAATTAGTATACAGCGCTCACGAATACATGCGTCCACCGTAGGTAGGCGGGCGCCCTCGCTATTTATAACAGATGCCCTATGATTACTTATATCGTGGCGCGCATCTTAGACTAGCACTGGTCATGCTTCAATTTGTAATGTATAGGGTTGCCAGAACATCTAAGTAAAGATCTGTCGTGTGATACAGGCGCAGGCGTGGCCGTACGTGGCGTGGGCGGCGTGGGAAGCGTGGGCAGCGTGGGCATGGTGCCGGTTCAAGTGCCGGTGAGCGTGGCGGGCGGCCATACTGTGTACCAGACCGTGCACGTGCCTATGCACGCGCCGCACCACCTGCAGCTGATACCTCACGCGCACCAGGTCAGTTATGTTTGGATCTTTATTCTATGGACTCCGAACAACTGCCAAGGCCAACCAGTTGGCTATCAAAGGAAATTTTTACAGGGTCAACGTTTCATTTTAACTTAGGCTGTTTTCACACGATACCGTAGTGGCAGCGGCTGACTTCTTCCTTGGATCTCTCGCGTAGAGTCTCGCCGCCGCTGCAAATGCGCAAATCAAAGACAAATTAATTGGATTTTTTTATGTATCGTCTCTCGAATCTCAAATCAGCGATCCGTTGCCGATATCATTGTGATATTGTGTCGCCTCAATATCTTACTTTACAATAATTAATATAAATAATATGGATGCTGGCCTGTGAATATTTACTCTCAAAAGCCGTGGGAAGTGGCGCATGCAAATGGCAATCAAATCAACAAATCCAAAATTACCATTAAAGTAATGACATTAACTTTCATTTCATTTTCTAGATGCAACAACCCCAGATTGCCAACGTGTTGACGCCGTCAGGTCAAATTCAGCAGATACAAATAGCGTCATTAGCAAATGTTCAGGTAAGAATACAATAGTTATCATTAATTAAACTTTCTATAACTTATCCATTCATAAAAACCTACAATTTAACCATGTTCTTTCGAATGTTTTGAACTGATTAAACTTAGGTTGAGTTGCACCATCTTACTTTAACAGTAACTATAATCCTAACCGGTGTTTTTGTATTGAGTTTGACATACTTGACATCTGTTATAGTTAAAATAAGATGGTGCAATCTAGCCTTAATTTTTCATGTCATTGCCCATTAAATCTCTTGTCTTCTATTAAAACCAAAAGTTTCTCGAGTCTTGCTTGATCATTCTGTAAATATAACGGGGTTGGTTTGGTGCAGCAAAACGGAGGCACGCAGGCCGCCGCCAGTGCCGCACCCACGCCCGCGACCATCACTCTGCAGGTGACTTAGCGTTAACTCTTCATGGCATGAAGCTTCAATCAAACTAGCGCAACGTTAACTCTTCATGGCATGAAGCTTCAATCAAACTAGCGCAACGTTAACTCTTCATGGCATGAAGCTTCAATCAAACTAGCGCAACGTTAACTCTTCATGGCATGAAGCTTCAATCAAACTAGCGCAACGTTAACTCTTCATGGCATGAAGCTTCAATCAAACTAGCGCAACGTTAACTCTTCATGGCATGAAGCTTCAATCAAACAAGCGCAATCATGATAACATTAGGGTGTGCACGGCTTATATGCTTTATGTATTATATGATTTATGGTGTTTTGACAATCCTGTCATTATAACACTAAATTCTGAAGTAGTAAAAGACACATTTTAAGAATTTCGTTGTAATTTATTTTTGATTTGATAATATTTCTGAATCTGCATTTTTGTTCAATCAATCTACTTCCCAAATAAAGTAATTTAATTATATCATGGGGTAAACGACGTTATTATATCATAGGGTAAATTTTTAATACCATTCTGTGATATAGTTTTTAATACCATTGTGTGATAGCGATGCACGTATTACTTATGCCTTAGTTATTTCTTGCATGAACATTTTTTCCTTACCCAGCTTATAATGCTTGTATATTGTATGTATTTGTATTTTCCATCACAGATTTAGAGTCTGTGGCAGATTATATACCTGATTCGTTGCCTAACAAAAAGTAGTGCCGACTCCCATTAGCTAACCACTGCGAACTAACAACTAACAAACTTGCCTCCACTTTCGTGCTGCTCGGACGCTAGGCGGTGTCGAACCCGATGCAGACGGATGCAACAGTGCAACAAGTGCAGCAAGTGCAGCAACCGCAGACCATAATCACCAGCGGGTCGGGGCAGCAGGTCACTGTCATCCCAGCCACCAATGTACGTGCGAGCGTGGTGCAGGTATAGGCCGAACGCTCGGTTGTAAAGCCTGGTCCGTGAGCACGTAGAATTTTGTCCAATGACCCCAAGCTACCCATCCCTATCGCTCGCGCATAATTATGTTGCTGTCGCGCTCGCACACTCACTGCGGGCGCGCGTCGCACAGTCGCGACAGCAACATAATTACGCGCGAGCGATAAGGATGGGTAGCTTGGGGTCATTGGACAAAATTCTACGTGCTCACGGACCAGGCTTTAGCTGTGAACGTGTATCAGTGTGTCACCACCATGGCACCATTATTTGACCGACGACGACATGACAGACGATTTTCTACGAGCGTGATCAAGTAAAGGGTATTAGTTTGGTGGACTGGTATGCCAGCAAATAGATCACCGCTGTACAGGTCGCAAAATAGCTAAAATTCATCCAGACAGGGTTTCGTTCGTGACTTTCGTATCGACAACTGGTATCTTTGAAGAATAGCTCACTGCTGTATACATCGCGACGTAGCCATAAGTTTTTAGGTTTACACTCTTTGACTATCATATGACGTTCATGTTGATATTGGGACGAGTTACTTGGGTTGACAATCAAAATGATTATTATGTTCCACCAAATGCAATTGTGCGTTTTCGTGCTGCCTAGACACTAGGCGGTGTCGGATGCAACAGTGCAACAACCGCAGACCATAATCACCAGCGGGTCGGGGCAGCAGGTCACTGTCATTCCAGCCACCACTGTACGTGCGAGCGTGGTGCAGGTATAAGCCGAACGCTCGGTTGTAGCTGTGAACGTGTATCAGTGTGTTACCAACATTTTATGATCCATGACAGACGATTTTCTGTGAGCGGGATCAAGTAGAGGATTTTAGTTTGGTGGATTGGTATGCCAGTAGAATACCGCTGTACAGGACGCGAAATAGCTAAAATTCATCCAGACAGGTTTCGTGAGTTTTGTATCTGCAACTGGTATCTTTGAGGAATAGGTCACTGCTGTATACATCGCGACGTAGCTATAAGTGTTCAGGTTTTCACTCGTGACTGACGTTCATGTTGATATTGGGACAAGTTCCTTGGGTTGACAATCAATATGATTATTATGTTCTATCAAATGCAATGAGGGCTATCGTTTTTATACTTAACAGTTGGCACCCCTGGCGATTGACAGGACCTTACTCTACAGTGGCGCCATCTTGATGAGTGCAAATGCGATAGTCCTCCTACCACTTAAGCGCTCACAAGTTGGCGCCACTGCCTTCGCTACTAGCAAGTGACAGGACGTTACTCTACAGTGGCGCTAACTGGTGAGCCCTAAAACGATAGCCCTCATTGTGCGTTTTCGTGCTGCCCGGACACTAGGCGGTGTCGGATGCAACAGTGCAACAACCGCAGACCATCATCACCAGCGGGTCGGGGCAGCAGGTCACTGTCATCCCAGCCACCACTGTACGTGCGAACGTAGTTCAGGTATATGCCGAACGTTCGTCAGAACGGGGCCGAACGCTCGCTGCGGTAGCTGTAAACGTGTATCAGTGTGTTATCACCATTTATGACACATGACAGACGATTTACTGCGAGCAAGATCAAGTAGAGTCCGTTAGGCTGAGCATCAAAATAATCATAACGCTCTAAATATGTATATGCGGACATTTTGGCTTAATGGTACGTTTTGGGGTTTTTTGGTGAAGGAAAGGGTCTGGTTTTGAACAACTATGTATAATGCAATGATATTTGGTGGTGGTGTACATTTGCCAATTTCAATTTAATAATTAATTTAAACTGTGTAAATGTTTCAATTACTGTGAAACTATCACTTCATTGCTAATTGGTATCAAAAGCAACTGCGAGCCTTATGTGAAGAATACCTGATGTTCATAGGTCCCAACGCTGGGTGTTGGCGGCGTGGGCGGTGGTGTACAATTGGTTCCTGCGCTGGGACTCCCTGGGGTGCAGTTGGCTCAACTTCATCAACCTCAACCGCAGCCGCAGCCAGTTATAGGTGAGACATCTTCTTAGACTTCGCAGATCGTGATCGTGTATTTTCAAGTGTCTTGTATTTGAAACTCAGCGCAACAAAGTTCCCACACGTTTGGTATATTATAGTGTCACAAAAGACTTGCTTTGCGCAGTCTCGGGTAAAAAGTAGGATAAAGTCTTTGTAAATCTTTCTACAATATACCCACCTCTCTCCCCCTATTCTTTGCAAATCTTGTAATCAAGATCCCCGTGTCTTGTATTTGAAATTGAAAGTAACATAGTGCCCACACGTTTGGTCTCTAGTGTCAAAAAATAATTTTGTTGCGCAGTCGGGTCAAAAGTATGAAACATCTTTGTGAATCATTCTACTAAATTCCCTTCTGTCCCCAGGTCAACAAATCCAGCAAGACCCCAACGAGCCGGGCAAGTGGCAGGTGGTCACCGTGAGCACAGCTAGCAACAACAGCAACAACAATTCGGGCAACAACTCCGGGACGGAATGCGAGGCCAGCAAGCAGCGCGCGTCCAGTCCTTCTGGCAACAAGCGGCTCATGAAGCGGGTGGCGTGCACGTGCCCCAACTGCGACTTGGGAGAGAAGTGAGTCATTGAAATCAGCACCTCAACAGCTTACAGTGACCACCTGCCACTTGAGCAAGTGGCAGGTGGTCACCGTGAGCACGGCTAGCAACAACAGTAACAACAATTCGGGCAACAACTCCGGGACGGAATGCGAGGCCAGCAAGCAGCGCGCGTCCAGTCCTTCTGGCAACAAGCGGCTTATGAAGCGGGTGGCGTGCACGTGCCCTAACTGCGACTTGGGAGAGAAGTGAGTCATTGAAATCAGCACTTCAACAGCTTACAGTGACCACCTGCCACTAGGGTAAGTTGCAGGTGGTCACCATGAGCACGGTTAGCAACAAAAATTTGGGCAACAACTCGTGGACAAAGTGCGAGGCCAGCAAGCAGCGCGCGTCCAGTCCTTCTGGCAACAAGCGGCTCATGAAGCGGGTGGCGTGCACGTGCCCTAACTGCGACTTGGGAGAGAAGTGAGTCACTGAAATCAGCACCTCAACAGCTTACAGTGACCACCTGCCACTTGGGCAAGTGGTCACCGTGAGCACGGCTAGCAACAACAGCAACAACAATTCGGGCAACAACTCGGGTACCGAGTGCGAGGCCAGCAAGCAGCGCGTCTCCAGTCCTTCTGGCAACAAGCGGCTCATGAAGCGGGTGGCTTGCACGTGTCCCAACTGCGACTTGGGAGAGAAGTGAGTCATTGAAATCAGCATTTCAACAGCTCACAGTGACCACCTGTCACTTGCGCAAGTGGCAGGTGGTCACTGTGAGCACAGCTAGCAACAACAATAACAACAACTCGGGGACGGAAGCCGAGGCCAACAAGCAGCGCGCCTCCAGCCCTTCTGGCAACAAGCGGCTCATGAAGCGGGTGGCTTGCACGTGCCCT
Organism: Ostrinia furnacalis; assembly: GCF_004193835.3. Taxonomy (NCBI): domain Eukaryota; kingdom Metazoa; phylum Arthropoda; class Insecta; order Lepidoptera; family Crambidae; genus Ostrinia; species Ostrinia furnacalis. The sequence continues at coordinate 7,403 of NW_021132867.1, forward strand.
AACTGCGACCTGGGAGAGAAGTGAGTCATTGAAATCAGCGCTTCAATCATCGTACACTTCCATAGTGTTAATGAATGACTGAAAGGACGCAGGGAGATTTAATTACTGCTACTGACAAAGCCTCTCTTGTAGCAGAGTTTTGGGCTGAGACTGTAAGTTTGTTGTCGATACGACAAGATTTCAGTGGGATAGCCTTTATGTGAAAGCCATACGATAAACATTCTTCCTCACCACTCCACTACAGCAAGGACTTACTCAATTATGCTCCATCTAGCAGTCCACCCCATTGTCCTTCGAGCATCGTCGCAACGTCGTTGTCTCGCTAACGACTTGGCGTCATTTAGTTTAAAGATAGGGTCGGCCCCCCATTAAGTGGGGGAGTGTTGGGTCCCGCCGTGTAGGGCGGGATGTCCGCGGAAGGCGCCTTGGTCGTTTCTAGTACCCAAGGCGCCGACCACTATGCGGCCGAGGGACCCCAGGTTTTTAGTGGGTTCGAGTCCCACATACGGTAGGTTATGGATAGGCCATTTTCCTGGGTAAAAAAAGGCGCTGCCTAAACGACGATGCGACGTTACGATGACGTCGAAAGACGCTAGTTTGGGGGGTCCGTTATGTAGTACTTACTTATTGCTTACTTCTAAAAGTATCAGTTTCAAAGTGCCTGTTTCTTTCCAGCCGCCTGGTAGACCGCAAGAAACAACACGTGTGTCACATCGCGGGCTGCAACAAGGTGTACGGCAAGACGTCCCATCTGCGTGCGCATCTACGTTGGCATTCGGGCGAGCGCCCTTTCCTCTGCAACTGGCTGTTCTGTGGAAAGAGGTTAGTGCTGTCTCGCTTGGTCCTGTGCGAGTGACAGTTCAGTCGCGACAGCAATACAACAACGCGCGAGCGATAAGGATGGGTAGCTTGGGGTCATTGGACGAAATTCTACATGCTCGGCGACTGGACTTTACCACAAAGTGTACAAAAGATAAAACGTGCGTGCGCATCTACGTTGGCATTCGGGCGAGCGCCCTTTCCTCTGCAACTGGCTGTTCTGTGGAAAGAGGTTAGTGCTGTCTCACCTGGTCGCGAGTGAGAGACAGAAAAAGAACATTATTTATAGCTTTTTTTTATGCACAATAAGGGTATTTGACCACAACAAGTTGGCTACAACAAAGTATACAAAAGATAAAGCATGGTTGTGTGCGCATATACGCTGGAATTCTGGCGAGCGCCCTTTCCTCTACAACTGGCTGTTTTGCGGGAAAAGGTGAGTTCTGTCTCAACTGGTCGCGAGTAAAAGGGACGGAGCACGGCGCCATATCACAGCTGCCACGAAGTCTACGGAAGATAAAGCATAGTTGCGTGTGCATCTACATTGGTATCCGGGCGAGCGCCCCTTCCTTTGTAACTGGCTGTTTTGCGGGAAGAGGTGTGTGCTATCTCACCTGGTCGCCAGTGAGTGACAGGGACGGAGCACGGCGCCATATCACAGCTGCCACAAAGTGTACTAAAGATAAAGCTTGCGTGCGCATCTACGCTGGCATTCGGGCGAGCGCCTTTTCCTCTGCAACTGGCTGTTCTGTGGAAAGAGGTTAGTGCTGTCTCGCTTGGTCCTGTGCGAGTGACAGTTCAGTCGCGACAGCAATACAACTACGCGCGAGCGATAAGGATGGGTAGTTTGGGGTCATTGGACGAAATTCTACATGCTCGGCGACTGGACTTTACCACAAAGTGTACAAAAGATAAAGCGTGCGTGCGCATCTACGCTGGCATTCGGGCGAGCGCCTTTTCCTTTGCAACTGGCTGTTCTGTGGAAAGAGGTTAGTGCTGTCTCGCTTGGTCCTGTGCGAGTGACAGTTCAGTCGCGACAGCAATACAACAACGCGCGAGCGATAAGGANTTGAAATCAGCACTTCAACAGCTTACAGTGACCACCTGCCACTAGGGTAAGTTGCAGGTGGTCACCATGAGCACGGTTAGCAACAAAAATTTGGGCAACAACTCGTGGACAAAGTGCGAGGCCAGCAAGCAGCGCGCGTCCAGTCCTTCTGGCAACAAGCGGCTCATGAAGCGGGTGGCGTGCACGTGCCCTAACTGCGACTTGGGAGAGAAGTGAGTCACTGAAATCAGCACCTCAACAGCTTACAGTGACCACCTGCCACTTGGGCAAGTGGCAGGTGGTCACCGTGAGCACAGCTAGCAACAACAGCAACAACAATTCGGGCAACAACTCTGGGACCGAGTGCGAGGCCAGCAAGCA
>NW_021132869.1:0-579 GCF_004193835.3 Ostrinia furnacalis
TTTTTTTAGTATCGCCTGTTATTTAGCATTATTACTGTTTTTATATTATCAGGATATACCGCTTAGTTTAAAAGTTATAACGTTTTCTTTACAATAAGTAATTTGAAGAAAAAAAATTCTATAAAAAATTAAAAAAAAATCTCAAAAAAATTTTGACCTCTTTTTTGTCGATAAAAATAGGTTTAGTTTCATCTATTTTCATATGTACACTTTAACGTGACTCACACTGTATATGGACAAATTGCATAAACTTTTATATAATATTTGTGATGATTTCCTGGTATTTTTAACTAATCTTAACTTTGTATGAATTTAGACTGATTGCCAAAATTTTAAATAAGGTGAATGCACTTTTGACTGCAAAAAACAGTCAAAAGTGGTTTAGATAAACGCCCTTGGTCTACCTCATAATCATCTTGGTGATTATGAGTTTTATTTCATTCACATATTTAATTTTGTAATGCGCCGATTATAATCGGCATATTTTGCCGAATAGTCGTCACTAGTCGGCCGACTACAAATGATGCCGAATAGTCGGCTTTCCCGACTAGTCGGCGACTAGTCGGCCCATCTCTAGTT
>NW_021132870.1:0-1192 GCF_004193835.3 Ostrinia furnacalis
TTACACCGGTCAACAAAAAAATTTTTTTTTTTTGCGAATGGATTTTACTTATTATATTCTGATTATATAAGCAAAAGTATATAAAAAAGTGCGATTACAAATCGAAAATATTTGCTTTTTAAGAAGTTATAGAGATTTGAATTTTCCATCTTCATAGTAGAATGTCTCTCAAGATGCACGTCACATTCTCATTGGGATATATTTATAAATAATTATGGGGGCTTATTCGCAAGAACAAGGGGCACGCTTTCATCAAAATATAGTGGGATTTGAGAAACGACGTTACCAAGGTCAGTATACTGAAAGCATGATAGGGTTAGATTTTTATGAAAAAAATCTTCTATGGAACATGACAGGAAATTAGAACTTTTCATTTTTAATAAATATTTGGACTCTATTTTAATTTTTATCTTGTGAGAATGAATCTTAAATGGATGTTTGTTATGTTTTAATAATTAGAAAGAATGAAAGAAAGAAAGAAAAAAAAAATATTTGGCAACAAATTAAATCATAGCTATGTTCATGTTTCATACATTCATTGATATGATTTTTTCTATTTTTTACACATAAAAGCAAATTCAGAACAATTTTTTGTTGTTATTCTTGTTTCTAGGTTATAAAGCAATAAAAATAAGCTATGCATAACCCGTGCGCAAAAATACTGTAGACAGTTGTTATTTTGCTGCAATGATATTTTAAAACTCCGATATCTTCTAAGATATTTATTGAAATCGAATGGTGTAAAGACCAAGTATGTTTAAAATTAAATACTTGTGATGAATAACTTATTTATTTGGATAAGGATTAATATCATGTTTATGAAAAAACCTCCGGAAATAATGCATTAATTTAAAACAGATTTCTTTTTGCATAAAAAGGGTTACTATGAACCCACCTTAAAAGATAGACATATGCTATCCCGGACTTTTTTTTAGAACTTTTAAAGGGGAACAATTCTGTCAAACATGATTTTTGCGTAACTTTAACCGTTTACGCAGCGTCAGCTCTCAAAAGGAAAAAAATCACTGATTTGAAACATTCTTCATTGGTGCTCCGCTCCTATTGGTCTTAGCGTGATGATATATAGCCTAAAGCCTTCAGGAACTAACGGGCTATCCAACACAGAAATAATTTTTCAAATCGGTCCAGTAGTTCCTGAGATTAGCGCGTTCAACCAAACAAACAAACAAAC